>NC_056439.1:55486094-55528594 GCF_018296145.1 Oncorhynchus tshawytscha | reverse complement strand
CATCAAAAGAAACATAAATTTCAACATACCAATTAGGATCTGGCTAAAAATACTTGAATCAGTCATAGAGCCCATTGCCCTTTATGGTTGTGAGGTCTGGGGTCCGCTCACCAACCAAGACTTCACAAAATGGGACAAACACCAAATTGAGACTCTGCACGCAGAATTCTGCAAAAATATCCTCCGTGTACAACGTAGAACACCAAATAATGCATGCAGAGCAGAATTAGGCCGATACCCACTAATTATCAAAATCCAGAAAAGAGCTGTTAAATTCTACAATCACCTAAAAGGAAGCGATTCACAAACCTTCCATAACAAAGCCATCACCTACAGAGAGATGAACCTGGAGAAGAGTCCTCTAAGCAAGCTGGTCCTGGGGCTCTGTTCACAAACACACCCTACAGAGCCCCAGGACAGCAGCACAATTAGACCCAACCAAATCATGAGAAAACAAAAAGATAACTACTTAACACATTGGAAAGAATTAACAAAAAAACAGAGCAAACTAGAATGCTATTTGGCCCTACACAGAGAGTACACAGCGGCAGAATACCTGACCACTGTGACTGACCCAAAATTAAGGAAAGCCTTGACTATGTACAGACTCAGTGAGCATAGCCTTGCTATTGAGAAAGGCCGCCGTAGGCAGACATGGCTCTCAAGAGAAGACAGGCTATGTGCTCACTGCCCACAAATTGAGGTGGAAACTGAGCTGCACTTCCTAACCTCCTGCCCAATGTATGACCATATTAGAGAGACATATTTCCCTCAGATTACACAGATCCACAAAGAATTCGAAAACAAATCCAATTTTGAAAAACTCCCATATCTACTGGGTGAAATTCCACAGTGTGCCATCACAGCAGCAAGATTTGTGACCTGTTGCCACGAGAAAAGGGCAACCAGTGAAGAACAAACACCATTGTAAATACAACCCATATTTATGCTTATTTATTTTATCTTGTGTCCTTTAACCATTTGTACATTGTTAAAACACTGTATATATATATATAATATGACATTTGTAATGTCTTTACTGTTTTGAAACTTCTGTATGTGTAATGTTTACTGTTAATTTTTGTTGTTTTTCACTTCATATATTCACTTTGTATGTTGTCTACCTCACTTGCTTTGGCAATGTTAACACATGTTTCCCATGCCAATAAAGCCCTTGAATTGAATTGAATTGAATTGAATTGACAGAGAGAGAGCGAGAGAGAGAGAGAGACAGCGAGAGAGAGAGAGAGACAGAGAGAGAGACAGCGAGAGAGAGAGACAGCGAGAGAGAGAGAGAGCGAGAGAGAGAGAGAGACAGCGAGAGAGAGACAGCGAGAGAGAGAGAGAGAGAGAGACAGCGAGAGAGAGAGACAGTGAGAGAGAGAGAGAGAGAGAGAGAGAGAGACCGAGAGAGACAGAGAGAGAGAGACAGAGACACAGAGAGAGAGACAGAGACACAGAGAGAGAGACAGAGACACAGAGAGAGAGACAGAGACACAGAGAGAGACACAGAGACACAGAGAGAGACACAGAGAGAGACACAGAGAGAGAGACAGAGAGAGACAGAGAGAGAGAGACAGAGACACAGAGAGAGACACAGAGAGAGACACAGAGAGAGAGACAGAGAGAGAGAGAGAGACAGAGAGAGAGAGAGAGAGAGAGAGAGAGACAGAGAGAGAGAGAGAGACAGAGAGAGAGAGACAGAGACAGAGAGAGAGAGACAGAGACACAGAGAGACAGAGACACAGAGAGAGAGAGACACAGAGAGAGAGAGACAGAGAGAGAGAGACAGAGAGAGAGACAGAGAGAGAGACAGAGAGAGAGAGAGAGACAGAGACACAGAGAGAGAGACAGCGAGAGAGAGAGACAGCGAGAGAGAGAGACAGCGAGAGAGAGAGACAGCGAGAGAGAGAGAGAGAGAGAGACAGAGAGAGAGAGACAGAGAGAGAGAGACAGAGAGAGAGAGAGACAGAGAGAGAGACAGAGAGAGAGAGAGACAGAGAGAGAGAGACAGAGAGAGAGAGAGACAGAGAGAGAGACAGAGAGAGAGAGAGACAGAGAGAGACAGAGAGAGAGACAGAGAGAGACAGAGCGAGACAGCGAGAGAGAGAGACAGCGAGAGAGTACACAGAGAGTACACAGAGAGTACACAGCGGCAGAATACCTGCCCACTGTGACATACCCAAAATTAAGGAAAGCTTTGACTATGTACAGACTCAGTGAGCATAGCCTTGCTATTGAGAAAGGCCGCCGTAGGCAGACATGGCTCTCAAGAGAAGACAGGCTATGTGCTCACTGCCCACAAAATGAGATGGAAACTGAGCTGCACTTCCTAACCTCCTGCCCAATGTATGACCATATTAGAAAGACATATTTCCCTCAGATTACACAGATCCACAAAGATTTCGAAAACAAATCCAATTTTGATAAACTCCCATATCTACTGGGTGAAATTCCATAGTGTGACATCACAGCAGCAAGATGTGTGACCTGTTGCCACGAGAAAAGGGCAACCAGTGAAGAACACACACCATTGTAAATACAACCCATATTTATGCTTATTTATTTTATCTTGTGTCCTTTAACCATTTGTACATTGTTAAAACACTGTATATATATATAATATGACATTTGTAATGTCTTTATTGTTTTGAAACTTCTGTATGTGTGATGTTTACTGTTCATTTCTATTGTTTATTTCACTTTATATATTCACTTTATATATTATCTACCTCACTTGGTTTGGCAATGTTAACACTTGTTTCCCATGCCAATAAAGCCCTTGAATTGAATTGAGAGAGAGACAGAGAGAGACAGAGAGAGACAGAGAGAGAGACAGAGAGAGACAGAGAGAGAGACAGAGAGAGACAGAGAGAAAGAGAGAGAGAGTGTCTAAACCTTGACCTTGTGTCTGAGGACCTAGGGTCACCACCCAGCCACATAATAATATACACAGGCACAAATGATCTGAGAGCACAGCAGGAAATGGTGGCCACAACCCTCAAGGGACTTATTGAAAAAGTTTATTCTATTTTCCCCAATGCACATGTGGTTTTCACCACCCTGCTACCACAAAAAGACTTCCATCCTGCTACACTGCTCTTAAGCCCCAACCCTTCACACAGGAACAACAGATCAATAGACACTCTCCCAGACCTGCGGGACCCCCACCCACCCCGGACCTACACATGCCTTCACCATCTCATCCTGGAATATCTAGGGCCTGAGGTCATCTGCCTATGGCCTAAAGAGGACTTCACCAAAGAAATTGGAAATTCAGAAATGTCATCCTACAAGAAACCCACAGGTTGTCCTCTAGGTTACAGAGAGCTGGTAGTCCCTTCCACCAAACTACCAGGTGTGGAACAGGGAAGGGACTCAGGGGGTATGCTAATTTGGTATAGAGCAGACCAAACTCACTCTATTAAATTAGTCAGAAGAGGAACATTTTACATTTGGCTAGAAATTCTAAAGGATATTATCTCAACAGAAAAAATGTCCGCGTGTGCTACCTATATCCTCTCACTAGAATCCCCATACTTTAATGAAGACAGCTTCTCCATCCTAGAAATCAATCATTTCCAGGCTCAGAGACATGTACTAGTCTGTGGCGACCTAAATGCCAGAACCGGACAATAACCTGACACCCTCAGCACACAGGGGGACAAACACCTGCCTGGAGGTGACAGCATTCCCTCCTCCTAGGCACAACTGTGACAACGAGGCTTTTTATTCTCTATTTTGGTTAGGCCAGGGTATGACTAGGGTGGGCATTCTGTGTTTAGTTTTCTATGATTTTCTATTTCTATGTGTTTGGCCGTGTGTGTGTGTGTGTGTGTGGTTCTCAATCAGAGGCAGCTGTCTATCATCGTCTCTGATTGAGAACCATACTTAGGCACCCTTTTCCCCCACCTGTTTTGTGGGAAGTTAACTTTTACTTTGTTCAGGGCACATAGCCCAAAGCTTCACGGTTTGGTTTTGTTCTTTGTTTTGTCGGCGTCATTTTTAATAAAGAGAAAATGTACACTTACCTTGCTGCACCTTGGTCCAGTCCTTCAGCCAGCTGTGACAAGAACCTACCTATTAGAATCAACCTATTATTATCTACCTATTAGACTGCACCTTGGTCCAGTCCTTCAGCCAGCTGTGACAAGAACCTACCTATTAGAATCAACCTATTATTATCTACCTATTAGAATATTCCTATTGTACCTTACCTTACCTTGCTGCACCTTGGTCCAGTCCTTCAGCCAGCTGTGACAAGAACCTACCTATTAGAATCAACCTATTATTATCTACCTATTAGAATATTCCTTTTAGAATATACCTATTACAATGTTGTATATAATATAAATAAATGTACACTTACCTTGCTGCACCTTGGTCCAGTCCTTCAGCCAGCTGTGACAAGAACCTACCTATTAGAATCAACCTATTATTATCTACCTATTAGAATATTCCTTTTAGAATATACCTATTACAATGTTGTATATAATATAAATAAATGTACACTTACCTTGCTGCACCTTGGTCCAGTCCTTCAGCCAGCTGTGACAAGAACCTACCTATTAGAATCAACCTATTATTATCTACCTATTAGAATATTCCTTTTAGAATATACCTATTACAATGTTGTATATAATATAAATAAATGTACACTTACCTTGCTGCACCTTGGTCCAGTCCTTCAGCCAGCTGTGACAAGAACCTACCTATTAGAATCAACCTATTATTATCTACCTATTAGAATATTCCTTTTAGAATATACCTATTACAATGTTGTATATAATATAAATAAATGTACACTTACCTTGCTGCACCTTGGTCCAGTCCTTCAGCCAGCTGTGACAAGAACCTACCTATTAGAATCAACCTATTATTATCTACCTATTAGAATATTCCTTTTAGAATATACCTATTACAATGTTGTATATAATATAAATAAATGTACACTTACCTTGCTGCACCTTGGTCCAGTCCTTCAGCCAGCTGTGACAAGAACCTACCTATTAGAATCAACCTATTATTATCTACCTATTAGAATATTCCTTTTAGAATATACCTATTACAATGTTGTATATAATATAAATAAATGTACACTTACCTTGCTGCACCTTGGTCCAGTCCTTCAGCCAGCTGTGACAAGAACCTACCTATTAGAATCAACCTATTATTATCTACCTATTAGAATATTCCTTTTAGAATATACCTATTACAATGTTGTATATAATATAAATAAATGTACACTTACCTTGCTGCACCTTGGTCCAGTCCTTCAGCCAGCTGTGACAAGAACCTACCTATTAGAATCAACCTATTATTATCTACCTATTAGAATATTCCTTTTAGAATATACCTATTACAATGTTGTATATAATATAAATAAATGTACACTTACCTTGCTGCACCTTGGTCCAGTCCTTCAGCCAGCTGTGACAAGAACCTACCTATTAGAATCAACCTATTATTATCTACCTATTAGAATATTCCTTTTAGAATATACCTATTACAATGTTGTATATAATATAAATAAATGTACACTTACCTTGCTGCACCTTGGTCCAGTCCTTCAGCCAGCTGTGACAAGAACCTACCTATTAGAATCAACCTATTATTATCTACCTATTAGAATATTCCTTTTAGAATATACCTATTACAATGTTGTATATAATATAAATAAATGTACACTTACCTTGCTGCACCTTGGTCCAGTCCTTCAGCCAGCTGTGACAAGAACCTACCTATTAGAATCAACCTATTATTATCTACCTATTAGAATATTCCTTTTAGAATATACCTATTACAATGTTGTATATAATATAAATAAATGTACACTTACCTTGCTGCACCTTGGTCCAGTCCTTCAGCCAGCTGTGACAAGAACCTACCTATTAGAATCAACCTATTATTATCTACCTATTAGAATATTCCTTTTAGAATATACCTATTACAATGTTGTATATAATATAAATAAATGTACACTTACCTTGCTGCACCTTGGTCCAGTCCTTCAGCCAGCTGTGACAAGAACCTACCTATTAGAATCAACCTATTATTATCTACCTATTAGAATATTCCTTTTAGAATATACCTATTACAATGTTGTATATAATATAAATAAATGTACACTTACCTTGCTGCACCTTGGTCCAGTCCTTCAGCCAGCTGTGACAAGAACCTACCTATTAGAATCAACCTATTATTATCTACCTATTAGAATATTCCTTTTAGAATATACCTATTACAATGTTGTATATAATATAAATAAATGTACACTTACCTTGCTGCACCTTGGTCCAGTCCTTCAGCCAGCTGTGACAAGAACCTACCTATTAGAATCAACCTATTATTATCTACCTATTAGAATATTCCTTTTAGAATATACCTATTACAATGTTGTATATAATATAAATAAATGTACACTTACCTTGCTGCACCTTGGTCCAGTCCTTCAGCCAGCTGTGACAAGAACCTACCTATTAGAATCAACCTATTATTATCTACCTATTAGAATATTCCTTTTAGAATATACCTATTACAATGTTGTATATAATATAAATAAATGTACACTTACCTTGCTGCACCTTGGTCCAGTCCTTCAGCCAGCTGTGACAAGAACCTACCTATTAGAATCAACCTATTATTATCTACCTATTAGAATATTCCTTTTAGAATATACCTATTACAATGTTGTATATAATATAAATAAATGTACACTTACCTTGCTGCACCTTGGTCCAGTCCTTCAGCCAGCTGTGACAAGAACCTACCTATTAGAATCAACCTATTATTATCTACCTATTAGAATATTCCTTTTAGAATATACCTATTACAATGTTGTATATAATATAAATAAATGTACACTTACCTTGCTGCACCTTGGTCCAGTCCTTCAGCCAGCTGTGACAAGAACCTACCTATTAGAATCAACCTATTATTATCTACCTATTAGAATATTCCTTTTAGAATATACCTATTACAATGTTGTATATAATATAAATAAATGTACACTTACCTTGCTGCACCTTGGTCCAGTCCTTCAGCCAGCTG
The DNA here is from genome assembly GCF_018296145.1 of Oncorhynchus tshawytscha. Classification (NCBI taxonomy): domain Eukaryota; kingdom Metazoa; phylum Chordata; class Actinopteri; order Salmoniformes; family Salmonidae; genus Oncorhynchus; species Oncorhynchus tshawytscha. The sequence goes on along the minus strand of NC_056439.1, from coordinate 55,521,544 downwards.
TGACAAGAACCTACCTATTAGAATCAACCTATTATTATCTACCTATTAGAATATTCCTTTTAGAATATACCTATTACAATGTTGTATATAATATAAATAAATGTACACTTACCTTGCTGCACCTTGGTCCAGTCCTTCAGCCAGCTGTGACAAGAACCTACCTATTAGAATCAACCTATTATTATCTACCTATTAGAATATTCCTTTTAGAATATACCTATTACAATGTTGTATATAATATAAATAAATGTACACTTACCTTGCTGCACCTTGGTCCAGTCCTTCAGCCAGCTGTGACAAGAACCTACCTATTAGAATCAACCTATTATTATCTACCTATTAGAATATTCCTTTTAGAATATACCTATTACAATGTTGTATATAATATAAATAAATGTACACTTACCTTGCTGCACCTTGGTCCAGTCCTTCAGCCAGCTGTGACAAGAACCTACCTATTAGAATCAACCTATTATTATCTACCTATTAGAATATTCCTTTTAGAATATACCTATTACAATGTTGTATATAATATAAATAAATGTACACTTACCTTGCTGCACCTTGGTCCAGTCCTTCAGCCAGCTGTGACAAGAACCTACCTATTAGAATCAACCTATTATTATCTACCTATTAGAATATTCCTTTTAGAATATACCTATTACAATGTTGTATATAATATAAATAAATGTACACTTACCTTGCTGCACCTTGGTCCAGTCCTTCAGCCAGCTGTGACAAGAACCTACCTATTAGAATCAACCTATTATTATCTACCTATTAGAATATTCCTTTTAGAATATACCTATTACAATGTTGTATATAATATAAATAAATGTACACTTACCTTGCTGCACCTTGGTCCAGTCCTTCAGCCAGCTGTGACAAGAACCTACCTATTAGAATCAACCTATTATTATCTACCTATTAGAATATTCCTTTTAGAATATACCTATTACAATGTTGTATATAATATAAATAAATGTACACTTACCTTGCTGCACCTTGGTCCAGTCCTTCAGCCAGCTGTGACAAGAACCTACCTATTAGAATCAACCTATTATTATCTACCTATTAGAATATTCCTTTTAGAATATACCTATTACAATGTTGTATATAATATAAATAAATGTACACTTACCTTGCTGCACCTTGGTCCAGTCCTTCAGCCAGCTGTGACAAGAACCTACCTATTAGAATCAACCTATTATTATCTACCTATTAGAATATTCCTTTTAGAATATACCTATTACAATGTTGTATATAATATAAATAAATGTACACTTACCTTGCTGCACCTTGGTCCAGTCCTTCAGCCAGCTGTGACAAGAACCTACCTATTAGAATCAACCTATTATTATCTACCTATTAGAATATTCCTTTTAGAATATACCTATTACAATGTTGTATATAATATAAATAAATGTACACTTACCTTGCTGCACCTTGGTCCAGTCCTTCAGCCAGCTGTGACAAGAACCTACCTATTAGAATCAACCTATTATTATCTACCTATTAGAATATTCCTTTTAGAATATACCTATTACAATGTTGTATATAATATAAATAAATGTACACTTACCTTGCTGCACCTTGGTCCAGTCCTTCAGCCAGCTGTGACAAGAACCTACCTATTAGAATCAACCTATTATTATCTACCTATTAGAATATTCCTTTTAGAATATACCTATTACAATGTTGTATATAATATAAATAAATGTACACTTACCTTGCTGCACCTTGGTCCAGTCCTTCAGCCAGCTGTGACAAGAACCTACCTATTAGAATCAACCTATTATTATCTACCTATTAGAATATTCCTTTTAGAATATACCTATTACAATGTTGTATATAATATAAATAAATGTACACTTACCTTGCTGCACCTTGGTCCAGTCCTTCAGCCAGCTGTGACAAGAACCTACCTATTAGAATCAACCTATTATTATCTACCTATTAGAATATTCCTTTTAGAATATACCTATTACAATGTTGTATATAATATAAATAAATGTACACTTACCTTGCTGCACCTTGGTCCAGTCCTTCAGCCAGCTGTGACAAGAACCTACCTATTAGAATCAACCTATTATTATCTACCTATTAGAATATTCCTTTTAGAATATACCTATTACAATGTTGTATATAATATAAATAAATGTACACTTACCTTGCTGCACCTTGGTCCAGTCCTTCAGCCAGCTGTGACAAGAACCTACCTATTAGAATCAACCTATTATTATCTACCTATTAGAATATTCCTTTTAGAATATACCTATTACAATGTTGTATATAATATAAATAAATGTACACTTACCTTGCTGCACCTTGGTCCAGTCCTTCAGCCAGCTGTGACAAGAACCTACCTATTAGAATCAACCTATTATTATCTACCTATTAGAATATTCCTTTTAGAATATACCTATTACAATGTTGTATATAATATAAATAAATGTACACTTACCTTGCTGCACCTTGGTCCAGTCCTTCAGCCAGCTGTGACAAGAACCTACCTATTAGAATCAACCTATTATTATCTACCTATTAGAATATTCCTTTTAGAATATACCTATTACAATGTTGTATATAATATAAATAAATGTACACTTACCTTGCTGCACCTTGGTCCAGTCCTTCAGCCAGCTGTGACAAGAACCTACCTATTAGAATCAACCTATTATTATCTACCTATTAGAATATTCCTATTGTACCTTACCTTACCTTGCTGCACCTTGGTCCAGTCCTTCAGCCAGCTGTGACAAGAACCTACCTATTAGAATCAACCTATTATTATCTACCTATTAGAATATTCCTTTTTAGAATATACCTATTACAATGTTGTATATAATATAAATAAATGTACACTTACCTTGCTGCACCTTGGTCCAGTCCTTGCAGGAGAGAGAGCTGTGACAAGAACCTACCTATTAGAATCAACCTATTATTATCTACCTATTAGAATATTCCTTTTAGAATATACCTATTACAATGTTGTATATAATATAAATAAATGTACACTTACCTTGCTGCACCTTGGTCCAGTCCTTCAGCCAGCTGTGACAAGAACCTACCTATTAGAATCAACCTATTATTATCTACCTATTAGAATATTCCAGAGAGAATATACCTATTACAATGTTGTATATAATATAAATAAATGTACACTTACCTTGAGAGCACCTTGGTCCAGTCCTTCAGCCAGCTGTGACAAGAACCTACCTATTAGAATCAACCTATTATTATCTACCTATTAGAATATTCCTTTTAGAATATACCTATTACAATGTTGTATATAATATAAATAAATGTACACTTACCTTGCTGCACCTTGGTCCAGTCCTTCAGCCAGCCGGGACAAGAACTTCTGTGACTATGTTTACTGTACATTTGTATTGTTTATTTCACTTTTGTTTTTTATCTACCTCACTTGCTTTGGCAATGTTAACATATGTTTCCCATGCCAACAAAGCACTTGAATTGATTTGAGAGAGAGAGGTATTGCAGAGAGAGAGAGAGGTATTGCAGAGAGAGAGAGAGGTATTGCAGAGAGAGAGAGAGGTATTGCAGAGAGAGAGAGAGAGAGAGAGAGTATTGCAGAGAGAGAGAGAGAGAGGTAGAGAGAGAGAGAGAGAGAGGTATTGCAGAGAGAGAGGTATTGCAGAGAGAGAGTATTGAGAGAGAGAGAGAGGTATTGCAGAGAGAGAGAGGTAGGTATTGCAGAGAGAGAGAGAGAGAGAGAGAGAGAGAGGTATTGCAGAGAGAGAGAGAGGGTATTGCAGAGAGAGAGAGAGAGAGCAGAGGAGAGAGAGGTATTGCAGAGAGAGAGAGAGAGAGGTATTGCAGAGAGAGAGAGAGAGAGAGAGAGAGAGGGGTATTGCAGAGAGAGAGAGGTATTGCAGAGAGAGAGAGAGAGAGAGAGGGTATTGCAGAGAGAGAGAGAGAGGTATTGCAGAGAGAGAGAGAGAGAGGTATTGCAGAGAGGGTATTGCAGAGAGAGAGAGAGAGAGAGAGACAGAGAGAGAGGTATTGCAGAGAGAGAGAGAGAGAGAGGTATTGAGAGAGAGAGGTAGCAGAGAGACAGAGAGAGAGACAGAGAGAGAGAGAGACAGAGAGAGAGAGAGGTATTGCTACTTGGTGACTCTTCCAGATTCCTTGGTTTTCTCTCCATTATTGATGAATTGATAGATTGTGTTTTTTTAAGCATTTCCTCTTTATGATCATTAGAGGAAACATGTCTGCATGTTTATTGATGGTAATTCAGAGTGATAACACTGAACGTTATTGTTTTGGTCACCTAGTGATTATTGAGTGAATGAGGGGAGAATAGAGTCAGGGAGAGGGCTATTTCTGTTCATGAGAGCAGAGAGATCCCCCATTCCCCTGCTGGGGCTCGGACATTAACAGGGTTGAGTGAACCTGTCAGCTAAATGAGAAATGGCAGAGACAGGCACCCAGAGGACAGCTCCTTCTCTTTTCCTCTCTCTCTCTCTGTCGGTCTCTGTGTCTGTCTCTCTTCTCTGTCTCTCTCTCTTCTCTGTCTCTCTCTCTTCTCTGTCTCTCTCTCTTCTCTGTCTCTCTCTCTTCTCTGTCTCTCTCTCTTCTCTGTCTCTCTCTCTTCTCTGTCTCTCTCTCTTCTCTGTCTCTCTCTCTTCTCTGTCTCTCTCTTCTCTGTCTCTCTCTCTCTCTCTGTCTCTCTCTCTCTCTCTGTCTCTCTCTCTCTCTGTCTCGTCTCTCTCTCTCTCTCTCTCTCTCTCTCTCTCTCTCTCTTCGTCTCTCTCTCTCTCTTCGTCTCTCTCTCTCTCTCTTCGTCTCTCTCTCTCTCTCTTCGTCTCTCTCTCTCTCGCTCTCTCTCTCTCTCTCTCTCGCTTCGTCTCTCTCTCTTTCGCGCTTCGTCTCTCTCTCTCTCTCGCTTCGTCTCTCTCTCTCTCTCTCTCACCCCTCTTTCCTTCTTCCCTGCAGCTCCTCTGAACTCTATCAATCAGCTCAAGGCTTTCTGGGCAATGCTCTGGTTACAGGATCAGGATTTATCTCCACCACATAAAGCATGAGCCTCACATACAGATCACCAGCACCAAGCAACAACTACTGCCATTGTCTGGACCCACTAAAAGCAGAAGAAGTAGAACAGCACAGAGCTGAGGAAAATGTTTACAAACGGTGCTCCTCTAAAACATATTGTACGATGCTAAAGGCCTCAGCTGTCCTGTTAAGGTAGTGGCAGTTTAACCGGAGCAATCCCGTATCCGGGAGCGTAATCATAGCCTCAAGCTCATTACCATAACGCAACGTTTCCTATTCAATGAAAATCGCAAATGAAATGAAATAAATATATTGAAACACAAGCTTAGCCTTTTGTTAACAACACTGTCATCTCAGATTTTCAAAATATGCTTTTCAACCAAAGCTACACAAGCATTTGTGTAAGAGTATTGATAGCTAGCATAGCATTAAGCCTAGCATTCAGCAGGCAACATTTTCACAAAAACAAGAAAAGCATTCAAATAAAATAATTTACCTTTGAAGAACTTCGGATGTTTTCAATGACGAGACTCTTAGTTAGATAGCAAATGTTCATTTTTCCCAAAAATATTATTTGTGTAGACGAAATAACTCCCGTTTTGTTCGTCACGTTTGGCTAAGAAAAATACCGGAAAATGCAGTCACTTACAACGCCAAACTTTTTTCCAAATTAGCTCCATAATATCGACAGAAACATGGCAAACGTTGTTTAGAATCAATCCTCAAGGTGTTTTTCACATATCTATTCGATAATCTATCAGTGGTGGCAGTTGGCTTCTCATCAGAAGCAAACTGAAAAATACTGCAGCTGGAGATTACGCAATAATTGCAACGGAGGACACCAAGCGACCACCTGGTAGATGTAGTCTCTTATGGTCAATCTTCCAATGATATGCCTACAAATACGTCACAATGCTGTAGACAACTTGGGGAAAACGTGGAAAACGTAAGCTGACTCCTAGCTCCTTCACAGCCATATAAGGAGTCATTGGAATGAGGCGGTTTCAAAGAATGCGGCACTTCCTGATTGGATTTTTATCTGGGTTTTGCCTGTAACATCAGTTCTGTGGCACTCACAGACAATATCTTTGCAGTTTTGGAAACGTCAGAGTGTTTTCTTTCCAAAGCTGTCAATTATATGCATAGTCGAGCATCTTTTCGTGACAAAATATCTTGTTTTAAACGGGAACGTTTTTCATCCAAAAATTAAAAGAGCGCCCCCTATATCGAAGTTAACTGAAGTAGTGCTTATTCATTTATTGGTAGTAGTAACTACAGTTAGACTTATTCATTTACTGGTAGTAGTAACTAGAGTTAGACTTATTCATTTATTGGTAGTAGTAACTAGAGTTAGACTTATTCATTTATTGGTACTAGTAACTACAGTTATACTTATTCATTTATTGGTAGTAGTAACTACAGGTAGAGTTATTCATTTATTTAATTGGTAGTAACTCAATTAGTAGCTATTCATTTATTAGTTTAATTGGTAGTAACTAAAATATTAGCTATTCATTAATTTGTTAATTTGCTATTAATGAATTCATTAATTAGTTTAATTGGTAGTAACCTAAATAGTAGCTATTAATTTATTAGTTTAATTGGTAGTAACTATAGTACGAGCAGCTAGCTATTCATATAGGCAGCTTAAACATCTTAGATAATTTTTTATATGAGCACAATCAAACTATCATGTGCAGTATTACCTGGATGGCATTAACAACTAGCTGATGGTATCATGTGGTATTATACAGTAACAACTAGCTGATGGTATCATGTGGTATTATAACAGTAACAACTAGCTGATGGTATCATGTGGTATTATACAGTAACAACTAGCTGATGGTATCATGTGGTATTATACAGTAACAACTAGCTGATGGTATCACCCTTTCATTCCATTTCCCTGCTCATTAAATGTGCGCCTGCGGCACAACAGTCTCTCTTCCTCCACACTAAGCTTTGTTGTTGACCTCTGGAGTCTCTCACTCTCACACTCTCTCACACACACACACTCTCTCACACACACACACACACACACACACACACACACACACACACACACACACACACACACACACACACACACACACACACACACACACACACACACACACACACACACACACACACACACACACACACACACACACACACACACGTGCACTCTGTTCAAAAGGTGTCTACTACATAGGGATTTTTCTGCCATTGTGGACACACCCAGCCTCTGCTCCCACAGGTGAAGCTTATTCCACTACTCCACGCCCTCTCCAACCCCTCCACTAAAAACCACTCCTAGCTCACGCAAACAAAACCTGGAGCTCCAAAATTCGCTCCATTCATTGAATTCAAAGTTGAACCAACACCCATCTATTGTTGTGACTTCCTGGACCTACCATTTGATTATGTATTGAAACTAAAAGTATTTTAATAAGCTACAAGAGAAAAAAGAGAAAAAAAATTCATCATTTTAAATTGACTAAATGTCATATTAAACAGTATAATAACACTCTGAATAGACTACATGTCATATTAAACACTCTGAATAGGCTACATGTCATATTAAAATCAAATCAAATCAAATCAAATTTTATTTGTCACATACACATGGTTAGCAGATGTTAATGCGAGTGTAGCGAAATGCTTGTGCTTCTAGTTCCGAGGAGAGGCTGAAGAAATTTGGCTTGTCACCAAAAGCACTCACAGACTTCTACAGATGCACAATCGAGAGCATCCTGGCGGGCTGTATCACCGCCTGGTACAGCAACTGCTCCGCCCTCAACCGTAAGGCTCTCCAGAGGGTAGTGAGGTCTGCACAACGCATCACCGGGGGCAAACTACCTGCCCTCCAGGACACCTACACCACCCGATGCTACAGGAAGGCCATAAAGATCATCAAGGACATCAACCACCCGAGCCACTGCCTGTTCACCCCGTTATCATCCAGAAGGCGAGGTCAGTACAGGTACATCAAAGCTGGGACCGAGAGACTGAAAAACAGCTTCTATCTCAAGGCCATCAGACTGTTAAACAGCCACCACTAACATTGAGTGGCTGCTGCCAACACACTGACACTGACACTGACTCAACTCCAGCCACTTTAATAATGGGAATTGATGGGAAATGATGTAAATATATCACTTGCCACTTTAAACAATGCTACCTTATATAATGTTTACATAATGTTTACCCTACATTATTCATCTCATATGCATACGTATATACTGTACTCTATATCATCGACTGCATCCTTATGTAATACATGTATCACTAGCCACTTTAACTATGCCACTTTGTTTACATACTCATCTCATATGTATATACTGCACTCGATATCAGCTACTGTATCTTGCCTATGCTGCTCTGTACCATCACTCATTCATATATCCTTATGTACATATTCTTTATCCCCTTACACTGTGTATAAGACAGTAGTTTTGGAATTGTTAGTTAGATTACTTGTTGGTTATTACTGCATTGTCGGAACTAGAAGCACAAGCATTTCGCTACACTCGCATTAACATCTGCTAACCATGTGTATGTGTGACAAATAACATTTGATTTGGATTTGATTTTGATTTGATTTTGATTTGATTTAATTTGAAGTCACATAGCCCCTGGGCCACCCCCTATAACATCCCCTAGTCACATAGCCCCTGGGCCACTCTCTATAACATCCCATTGGCCCCTGGGCCACCCACTATAACATCCCCTAGTCACATAGCCCCTGGGCCACCCCCTATAATATCCCCTAGTCACATTGCCCCTGGGCCACCCACTATAACATCCCCTAGTCACATAGCCCCTGGGCCACCCCTATAACATCCCCTAGTCACATAGCCCCTAGGCCACCCCTATAACATCCCATTGGCCCCTGGGCCAACCACTATAACATCCCCTAGTCACATAGCCCCTGGGCCACCCCTATAACATCCCATTGGCCCCTGGGCCAACCACTATAACATCCCCTAGTCACATAGCCCCTGGGCCACCCCCTATAACATCCCCTAGTCACATTGCCCCTGGGCCACCCACTATAACATCCCCTAGTCACATAGCCCCTGGGCCACCCCTATAACATCCCCTAGTCACATTGCCCCTGGGCCACCCACTATAACATCCCCTAGTCACATAGCCCCTGGGCCACCCCCTATAACATCCCATTGGCCCCTGGGCCAACCACTATAACATCCCCTAGTCACATAGCCCCTGGGCCACCCCTATAACATCCCCTAATCACATTGCCCCTGGGCCACCCACTATAACATCCCCTAGTCACATAGCCCCTGGGCCACCCCCTATAACATCCCCTAGTCACATTGCCCCTGGGCCACCCACTATAACATCCCCTAGTCACATAGCCCCTGGGCCACCCCCTATAACATCCCCTAGTCACATTGCCCCTGGGCCACCCACTATAACATCCCCTAGTCACATAGCCCCTGGGCCACCCCCTATAACATCCCCTAGTCACATTGGCCCTGGGCCACCCACTATAACATCCCCTAGTCACATAGCCCCTGGGCCACCCCTTATAACATCCCATTGGCCCCTGGGCCAACCACTATAACATCCCCTAGTCACATAGCCCCTGGGCCACCCCTATAACATCCCCTAGTCACATAGCCCCTGGGCCACCCACTATAACATCCCCTAGTCACATAGCCCCTGGGCCACCCCCTATAACATCCCCTAGTCACATAGCCCCTGGGCCACCCACTATAACATCCCCTAGTCACATAGCCCCTGGGCCACCCCCTATAACATCCCCTAGTCACATAGCCCCTGGGCCACCCACTATAACATCCCCTAGTCACATAGCCCCTGGGCCACCCCCTATAACATCCCCTAGTCACATTGGCCCTGGGCCACCCACTATAACATCCCCTAGTCACATAGCCCCTGGGCCACCCCTATAACATCCCATTGGCCCCTGGGCCAACCACTATAACATCCCCTAGTCACATAGCCCCTGGTCCACCCCCTATAACATCCCCTAGTCACATTGGCCCTGGGCCACCCACTATAACATCCCCTAGTCACATAGCCCCTGGGCCACCCCCTATAACATCCCATTGGCCCCTGGGCCAACCACTATAACATCCCCTAGTCACATAGCCCCTGGGCCCCACCCCTAAAAACATACAGACAATACAACAAAACAGTCAGGAATTTGATATTTAAGACTAAACTTCAACTGAATCACTACATCAACCCAGACTCATAGAACAAAATAGTGTGAGTGTGTGTGCCTGTGAGTATGTTTCAATGTTATCTGGCCCACAAAGGCCCAGGTCGTGAGCTTAATAAAGTGTAATAGCAGTCTCTCCCTAACGAGGAATATCCTGACGGCACTTCATCAATTATGCAAATCTCCTGCCTAGTTATTCTCCATGGCCTAATTGAGTTACAGAAGGGTTGAGAGAGAGAGAGAGAGAGAGAGACAGAGACAGAGACAGAGACAGAGAGAGAGAGAGAGAGAGAGAGAGAGAGAGAGAGAGAGAGATATATGTGTTGTTGTCCTTCCATGTTGAGGGCAGAAATACAGTAATACTCGCAGACCAACCCCCTGTCTACATTCATAAAGTAGGATCTATGACAGGATCTAAAAACGAACAGACATTTTGTCTACGATGACTCAACAATTATTCCAGGGTTTAACCATTTAAAATTCAAACATCATAGCTAGTTAAAATTATAATAACATTTTGTCAGGAAGCCATGACTTTCATGAAGGCTGTTAATTCCAGATTGGTCATGCATCTGGAGAAAAAAAAGGATTTGAACAAATTTGACAAAGAATGAAAACGTTACCCATTCAGGGGATTTGACAGCTGTAATGGTTTAAGTGAAGTTCAGTTGGGAGAACTGTTGCTGGTACTGAACCAGAAGAATCCATGGGCTGCACCCTATTCCCATTATAGGGCACTCCTTTTGAACAGAGCTCTATAAGAGCCCAAATACAGAAGTAGTGCACTATATATGGAATAGGGTGTCATTCAGGATATACATTGATGTGGTTGAACAACTTGTTTGTTGAGCAGTTTGTTATATACTTTGTTTAGTGTATATCTAATTGGCATTATATTTACTAACTTAACAGTATTTTTCTATTCTAACCCTCCGTGTAGATCAGTTGATGAACCCTGCTCCGTGTAGATCAGATGATGAACCCTGCTCCATGTAGATCAGTTGAGGAACCCTGCTCCGTGTAGATCAGTTGATGAACCCTGCTCCGTGTAGATCAGTTGAGGAACCCTGCTCCGTGTAGATCAGTTGATGAACCCTGCTCCGTGTAGATCAGATGATGAACCCTGCTCCGTGTAGATCAGTTGATGAACCCTGCTCCGTGTAGATCAGATGATGAACCCTGCTCCGTGTAGATCAGTTGATGAACCCTGCTCCGTGTAGATCAGTTGATGAACCCTGCTCCGTGTAGATCAGTTGAGGAACCCTGCTCCGTGTAGATCAGTTGATGAACCCTGCTCCGTGTAGATCAGATGATGAACCCTGCTCCGTGTAGATCAGTTGATGAACCCTGCTCCGTGTAGATCAGATGATGAACCCTGCTCCGTGTAGATCAGATGATGAACCCTGCTCCGTGTAGATCAGTTGATGAACCCTGCTCCGTGTAGATCAGATGATGAACCCTGCTCCGTGTAGATCAGATGATGAACCCTGCTCCGTGTAGATCAGTTGATGAACCCTGCTCCGTGTAGATCAGATGATGAACCCTGCTCCGTGTAGATCAGTTGATGAACCCTGCTCCGTGTAGATCAGTTGAGGAACCCTGCTCCGTGTAGATCAGTTGATGAACCCTGCTCCGTGTAGATCAGTTGATGAACCCTGCTCCGTGTAGATCAGTTGAGGAACCCTGCTCCGTGTAGATCAGTTGAGGAACCCTGCTCCGTGTAGATCAGTTGATGAACCCTGCACCGTGTAGATCAGTTGATGAACCCTGCACGGTGTAGATCAGTTGATGAACCCTGCACCGTGTAGATCAGTTGATGAACCCTGCACCATGTAGATCAGTTGATGAACCCTGCTCCGTGTAGATCAGTTGATGAACCCTGCACCGTGTAGATCAGTTGATGAACCCTGCACCGTGTAGATCAGTTGATGAACCCTGCTCCGTGTAGATCAGTTGATGAACCCTGCTCCGTGTAGATCAGTTGATGAACCCTGCACCGTGTAGATCAGTTGATGAACCCTGCACCGTGTAGATCAGTTGATGAACCCTGCTCCGTGTAGATCAGTTGATGAACCCTGCTTCGTGTAGATCAGTTGATGAACCCTGCACCGTGTAGATCAGTTGATGAACCCTGCACCGTGTAGATCAGTTGATGAACCCTGCACCGTGTAGATCAGTTGATGAACCCTGCTCTGTGTAGATCAGATTATGAACCCTGCTCTGTGTAGATCAGATTATGAACCCTGCTCTGTGTAGATCAGATTATGAACCCTGCTCCGTGTAGATCAGTTGATGAACCCTGCTCCGTGTAGATCAGTTGATGAACCCTGCTCCGTGTAGATCAGTTGATGAACCCTGCACCGTGTAGATCAGTTGATGAACCCTGCTCCGTGTAGATCAGTTGATGAACCCTGCTCCGTGTAGATCAGTTGATGAACCCTGCTCCGTGTAGATCAGTTGATGAACCCTGCTCCGTGTAGATCAGTTGATGAACCCTGCACCGTGTAGATCAGTTGATGAACCCTGCACCGTGTAGATCAGTTGATGAACCCTGCACCGTGTAGATCAGTTGATGAACCCTGCTCTGTGTAGATCAGATTATGAACTCTGCTCTGTGTAGATCAGATTATGAACCCTGCTCCATGTAGATCAGTTGATGAACCCTGCACCGTGTAGATCAGTTGATGAACCCTGCTCCGTGTAGATCAGTTGATGAACCCTGCTCCGTGTAGATCAGTTGATGAACCCTGCTCTGTGTAGATCAGATGATGAACCCTGCTCCGTGTAGATCAGATGATGAACCCTGCTCCGTGTAGATCAGATGATGAACCCTGCACCGTGTAGATCAGTTGATGAACCCTGCTCCGTGTAGATCAGATGATGAACCCTGCTCCGTGTAGATCAGATGATGAACCCTGCACCGTGTAGATCAGTTGATGAACCCTGCTCCGTGTAGATCAAATGATGAACCCTGCTCCGTGTAGATCAGTTGATGAACCCTGCTCCGTGTAGATCAGATGATGAACCCTGCTCCATGTAGATCAGTTGAGGAACCCTGCTCCGTGTAGATCAGTTGATGAACCCTGCTCCGTGTAGATCAGTTGATGAACCCTGCTCCGTGTAGATCAGTTGATGAACCCTGCTCCGTGTAGATCAGTTGATGAACCCTGCTCCGTGTAGATCAGTTGAGGAACCCTGCTCCGTGTAGATCAGTTGATGAACCCTGCTCCGTGTAGATCAGTTGATGAACCCTGCTCTGTGTAGATCAGTTGAGGTGTCTGTATTTTATCTGGAAGCAACGCAGATTGGCTTGGTAATGGTTGTGCTCCTTACTGTGGTGCTTTGTTTTACAGAGCATCGTTCTCTCTTGTATAAACTGGAGAGCGCAGAACAATGTTTCCTTTAAGGGGAAAAGCTGTTCAGGTGAAAACATCCGATATGTTTGCCTTTGTCTTGAAGTGTAGCCATACTTGTTGACATTGTTCTGGTGTCTGTCTGTGTGTGGTATGAACGTGTGTATTCTATTCATGGAAGTTTATACTAGTAAATTAACCTCACCCCGTGGTTTTTATAAAATCATGAATAAGTTTAAATAATATGTCTTTCTAGTGGAAACCAATCCAGGAAGTGGTCAAATCTCCTGGTGTGATGATGTCCTGGGGTGTGTTCCAAACAGCACCCATTGGGGCTTGGTCAAAGGGTAGAGCACTACGAAGGGGAAAGGGTGCAATTTGGGGTGCAGGGGGATGTCATGGTGATGTCTCTGGCAGCTGGTTGATTCATTCATCTCCTGCTGCTGTCATCCAGAATACCCCTCACTCATCCAGGCTCTATGGATGGCCAAGCCTTGATGTGACAGGCTGTATACTACTATCACATACAGGCCTGCTCTGAGACATGGGGCTGCCACCATTACCAATACCGGCCTGAGGCATTAGACTAGCCTAGGTTGATTAGCTGCAGCTATCTGGCTAGGCATGCAGAGGAAGAGAAGAATGTGAGAAGGACCATCCTCATCTTCCTCCCTGGAGGACTTCCATGTTACTAGGTTTTCCAAGGCTTAGAGCAGTTGATGTTGATCTAGAGTCTTGTACGGGGCTAACCACCATAACAAATACTGCTCATTTCTTGGACCAACATTATCTTGATGGGCTGCTGCTACCATCTTGGTAGGCAGAGGAACAAGATTACCCAAAGTCCAAGTTAGGAACATGTTGTTCCTAAGGTCCAGAGCTTCAGGTGTCTGAAGGGTTAATGGGTGAGTTTAAAAGTCTCTGAAATGTGTCTCTGTTAGGTTTCCCAGAATTCAAGGCATTTCTTTTGATAACGGTATTGTGGAGTGATAATCCCCTAGCAGAGGATATGGAAGAGGATTGAACAGGAATATAAGATTAGGCTACGATAAGAGAGAAGGGTGTTGTAAATTACTCTAGGAGTTACAGATGATTCTAATGAAACTCAGGATTAGCTCAAATAATCAGGAAACTAAAATGGGAAGTGTTGCAGTATATGCTTCCTGAAAAGAGAGCTGTTGGTCCCTATATAGGGATCCTTATATATGCATTGTTTCTTGTTTGTTTGTTTTTTAGGTAGAAATGCCAGAAATCCCTTCAAGAGACTGAAGGCTTTAGTAGTTCATACTTTAGTGTTATGACGGGGGCTGGTAAACATTTAATGAAACCATTAGAACATAACAAGCTAATAAATACATGACGCAGAAAGCAGAGGATCATGGGAGCATGTTTTCTATTCTGATGTCCTCCTGTGTTCTTTATAGTGCTTTGGTAACAGGATTACAGAATTATAACACAAATACCTTGGAATTACATGAGATATTCCTGATTCTTTACTGTGTAAGAACCACCTACAATAGGTGTATTTATTTCTACAGTATTTTACAGGATATTGCCTCAGGAGATATTCCTCCCTGTCAGGCAAAGCTTTGGAGATATTTGAAGTCGAAAGTTAACATACACCTTAGCCAAATATATTCAAACAATTCCTGACATTTAATCCTAGTAAAAATTCCCTGTCTTAGGTCAGTTAGGATCACCACTTTATTTTAAGAATGTGAAATGTCAGAATAATAGTAGAGAGAATGATTTATTTCAACTTTTATTTCTTTCATCACATTCCCAGTGGATCAGAAGTTTACATACACTCAATTAGTATTTGGTAGCACTGCCTTTAAATTGTTTAACTTGGGTCAAATGTTTCAGGTAGCCTTCCACAAGCTTCCCACAATAAATTGGGTGGATTTTGGCCATTTCCTCCTGACAGAGCTGGTGTAACTGAGTCAGCTGTGTAGGATTCCTTGCTCACACATGCTTTTTCAGTTCTGCCCACAAATGTTCTATAGGAATTAGGTCAGGGCTTTGTAATGGCCACTCCAATACCTTGACTTTGTTGTCGTTAAGCCATTTTGCCACAACTTTGGAAGTATGCTTGGGGTCATTGTCAATTTGGAAGACCAAGCTTTAACTTCCTGACTGATGTCTTGAGATGTTGCTTCAATATATCCACATAATTTTCCTGCCTCATGATGCCATCTATTTTGTGAAGTGCTTCAGTCCCTCCTGCAGCAAAGCACCCCCACAACATGATGCTGCCACCCCGTGCTTCATGGTTGGGATAGTGTTCTTCGGCTTGCAAGCTTCCCCCTTGTTTCCTCCAAACATAACGATGGTCATTATGGCCAAACAGTTCTATTTTTGTTTCATCAGACCAGAGGACATTCTCCAAAAAGTACAACCTTTGTCCCATGTGCGTAGTCTTGATTTTTTATGGTGGTTTTGGAGCAGTGGCTTCTTCCTTGCTGAGCGGCCTTTCAGGTCATGTTGATATAGGACTCGTTTTACTGTGGATATAGATGCTTTTGTACCTGTTTCATTCCAGCATCTACACAAGGTCCTTTTCTGTTGTTCTTTGATTGATTTGCACTTTTCACACCAATGTACGTTCATCTCTAGGAGACAGAACGCAACTCCTTCCTGAGCGATATGGTGGCTGCGCGTTGCCATGGTTATTACTCTTGCGTAGTATTGTTTGTACAGTCGTTGCCAAACGTTTTGAGAATGACACAAATATTAATTTTCACAAAGTCTGCTGCCTCAGTTTGTATGATGGCAATATGCATATAATCCAGATTGTTATGAAGAGTGATCAGATGAATTGCAATGAATTGCAAAGTCCTTCTTTGCCATGCAAGTGAACTGAGTCCCCCCTAAAAAATTCCACCGCATTTCAGCCCTGCCACAAAAGGACCAGCTGATATCATGTCAGTGATTCTCTCGTTAACACAGGTGTGAGTGTTGATGAGGACAAGCCTGGAGATCACTCTGTCATGCTGATTGAGTTTGAATAACAGACTGGAAGCTTCAAAAGGATGGCGGTGCTTGGAATCATTGTTCTTCCTCTGTCAACCATGGTTACCTGTAAGTAAACATGTGCCGTCATCATTGCTTTGCACAAAAAGGGCTTCACAGGCAAGGATATTGCTGCCAGTAGGAATGCACCTAAATCAACCATTTATCGGATCATCAAGGACTTCAAGGAGAGCGGTTAAATTGTTGTGAAGAAGGCTTTAGGGCGCCCAAGAAAGTCCAGCAAGCGCCAGGACCATCTCCTAAAGTGGACTCAGCTGTGGGATCGGGGCACCACCAGTACAGAGCTTGCTCAGGAATGGCAGCAGGCAGGTGTGATTTTATCTGCACGCACAATGAGACAAAGACTTTTGGAGGATGGCCTGGTGTCAAGAAGGGCAGCAAAGAAGCCACTTCTCTCCAGGAAAAACATCAGGGACAGACTGATATTCTGCAAAAGGTACAGGGATTGGACTGCTGAGGACTGGGGTAAAGTCATTTTCTCTGATGAATCCCCTTTCTGATTGTTTGGGGCATCCGGAAAAAAGCTTGTCCGGAGAAGACAAGGTGAGCTCTACCATCAGTCCTGTGTCATGCCAACAGTAAAGCATCCTGAGACCATTCATGTGTGGGGTTGCTTCTCAGCCAAGGGAGTGGGCTCACTCACAATTTTGCCTAATAACACAGCCATGAATAAAGAATGGTACCGACACATCCCTCAAGAGCCACTTCTCCCAACCGTCCAGGAACAGTTTGGTGACAAACAATGCCTTTTCCAGCATGATGGAGCACCTTCATGCTGGAGGCAAAAGTGATAACTAAATGGCTCGGGGAACAAAACATCAATATTTTGGGTCCATGGCCAGGAAACTCCCCAGACCTTAATCCCATTGAGAACTTGTGGTCAATCCTCAAGAGGTGGGTGGACAAACAAAAACCCACAAATTCTGACAAACTCCAAGCATTGATTATGCAAGAATGGGCTGCCATCAGTCAGGATGTGGCCCAGAAGTTAATTGACAGCATGCCAGGGCGGATTGCAGAGGTTTTGAAAAAGAAGGGTCAACACTACAAATATTGACTCTTTACATCAACTTCATGTAATTGTCAATAAAAGCCTTTGACACTTATGAAATGCTTGTAATTATACTTCAGTATTCCATAGTAACACCTGACAAAAATATCTAAAGACACTGAATTAGCACATTTTGTGGAAATTAAAATTTGTGTCATTCTCAAAACTTTTGGACACGACTGTACAGATAGATGAACTTGGTACCTTCAGGCATTTGGAAATTGTTCCCCGGGGTGGCAGGGTAGCCTAGTGGTTAGAGCGTTGGACTAGTAACCGGAAGGTTGCAAGTTCAAACCCCCGAGCTGACAAGGTACAAATCTGTTGTTCTGCCCCTGAACAGGCAGTTAACCCACTGTTCCTAGGCCGTCATTGAAAATAAGAATTTGTTCTTAACTGACTTGCCTGGTTAAATAAAGGTAAAATAAAGACTTGTGGGGGTCTACAATTTTCTTTCTGAGGTCTTGGGTGATTTATTTGGATTTTCCCATGATGGCAAGCAAAGAGGCACAGAGTTTGAAGGTAGGCCTTGAAATACATCCACAGGTACACCTCCAACATAATGTCAATTAGCGAATAGGAAGCTTCTAAAGCCATGACAATTTTCTGGAATTTTCCAAGGTGTTTAAAGGCACAGTCAACTTAGTGTATGTAAACTTCTGACCAACTGGGTTTGTGATACAGTGAAATTATCTGTCTGTAATCAATTGTTGGAAAAATGACTTGTGTCATGCACAAAGTGGATGTCCTAACCAACTTGCCAAAACTATAGTTTGTTAAGAAGAAATGTGTGGAGTGGTTGAAAAATGTGTTTTAATGATTCTAACCTAAGTGTATGTTATCTTCTGACTTCAACTGTATCTACCAGAAATTCTGTATTATTATCTATCCTGATGCTGAGTCACATTACCCTGTCTTCATGTACATATCTATCTCAAGTATCGCGTACCTTTGCACATTGATCTGATACTGGTACTCCCTGTATATAGCTCCACATTGATCTGGTACTGGTGCTCCCTGTATAGAGCTCCACATTGATCTGGTACTCCCTGTATATAGCTCCACATTCATCTGGTACTGGTACTCCCTGTATATAGCTCCACATTGATCTGGTACTGGTACTCCCTCTATTTAGCTCCACATTGATCTGGTACTGGTACTCCCTGTCTATAGCTCCACATTGATCTGGTACTGGTGCTCCCTGTATGTAGCTCCACATTGATCTGGTACTCCCTGTATATAGCTCTACATTGATCTGGTACTCCCTCCACATTGATCTGGTACTCCCTGTAAATAGCTCCACATTGATCTGGTACTGTTACTCCCTGTATATAGCTCCAAATTGATCTGGTAGTTCCTGTATATAGCTCTACATTGATCTGGTACTCCCTCCACATTGATCTGGTACTCCCTGTAAATAGCTCCACATTGATCTGGTACTGGTACTCCCTGTATATAGCTCCACATTGATCTGGTACTGGTACCTCCTGTATATAGCTCCACATTGATCTGGTACTACCTGTATATAGCTCCACAATGATCTGGTACTGGTACTCCCTCTATATCTCCACATTGATCTGGTACTGGTACTCCATCTATTTAGCTCCACATTGATCTGGTACTCCCTATATATAGCTCCACATTGATCTGGTACTGGTACCTCCTGTATATAGCTCCACATTGATCTGGTACTCCCTGTATATAGCTCCACAATGATCTGGTACTGGTACTCCCTCTATATAGCTCCACATTGATCTGGTACTGGTACTCCCTGTATATAGCTCCACGTTGATCGGTACTCCCTGTCTATAGCTCCACATTGATCTGGTATTCCCTGTTAAAAGCTCTATATTGATCTATTACTGGTACTCCCTGTATATAGCTCCACATTGATCTGGTACTCCCTGTATATAGCTCCACATTGATCTGGTACTCCCTATATATAGCTCCACATTGATCTGGTACTGGTACTCCCTGTATATAGTTCCACGTTGATCTGGTACTTCCTGTATGTAGCTCCACATTGATCTGGTACTCCCTGTATATAGCTCCACAATGATCTGGTACTGGTACTCCCTCTATATAGCTCCACATTGATCTGGTACTGGTACTCCCTGTATATAGCTCCACGTTGATCGGTACTCCCTGTCTATAGCTCTATATTGATCTATTACTGGTACTCCCTGTATATAGCTCCACATTGATCTGGTACTCCCTGTATATAGCTCCACATTCATCTGGTACTCCCTATATATAGCTCCACATTGATCTGGTACTGGTACTCCCTGTATATAGTTCCACGTTGATCTGGTACTTCCTGTATGTAGCTCCACATTGATCTGATACTTCCTGTATATAGCTCCACATTGATCTGGTACTGGTGCTTCCTGTATATAGCTCCACATTGATTTGGTACTTCCTGTATGTATCTCCACATTGATCTGGTACTTCCTGTATGTAGCTCCACATTGATCTGGTACTTCCTGTATATAGCTCCACGTTGATTTGGTACTTCCTGTATGTAGCTCCACATTGATCTGGTACTTCCTGTATATAGCTCCACATTGATCATCTGGTACTGGTGCTTCCTGTGTATAGCTCCACATTGATTTGGTACTTCCTGTATGTAGCTCCACATTGATCTGGTACTTCCTGTATATAGCCCCACATTGATTTGGTGCTTCCTGTATATAGCTCCACATTGATTTGGTACTTCCTTTATGTAGCTCCACATTGATCTGGTACTTCCTGTATATAGCTCCACATTGATTTGGTACTTCCTGTATGTATCTCCACATTGATCTGGTACTTCCTGTATATAGCTCCACATTGATTTGGTACTTCCTGTATGTAGCTCCACATTGATCTGGTACTTCCTGTATATAGCTCCACATTGATTTGGTACTTCCTGTATGTAGCTCCACATTGATCTGGTACTTCCTGTATATAGCTCCACATTGATCTGGTACTGGTGCTTCCTGTGTATAGCTCCACATTGATTTGGTACTTCCTGTATGTAGCTCCACATTGATCTGGTACTTCCTGTATATAGCTCCACATTGATTTGGTACTTCCTATATGTAGCTCCACATTGATCTGGTACTTCCTGTATATAGCTCCACATTGATTTGGTACTTCCTGTATGTAGCTCCACATTGATCTGGTACTTCCTGTATATAGCTCCACATTGATTTGGTACTTCCTGTATGTAGCTCCACATTGATCTGGTACTTCCTGTATATAGCTCCACATTGATTTGGTACTTCCTGTATGTAGCTCCACATTGATCTGGTACTTCCTGTATATAGCTCCACATTGATTTGGTGCTTCCTGTATATAGCTCCACATTGATTTGGTACTGGTACTCCATCTATTTAGCTCCACATTGATCTGGTACTCCCTATATATAGCTCCACATTGATCTGGTACTGGTACTCCCTGTATATAGCTCCACATTGATCTGGTATTCCCTGTTAAAAGCTCTATATTGATCTATTACTGGTACTCCCTGTATATAGCTCCACATTGATCTGGTACTGGTACTCCCTGTATATAGCTCCACATTGATCTGGTACTCCCTGTATATAGCTCCACATTCATCTGTTATTCCCTGTATATAGCTCCACATTGATCTGGTACTCCCTGTATATAGCTCCACATTCATCTGGTACTCCCTGTATATAGCTCCACATTGATCTGGTACTGGTGCTTCCTGTATATAGCTCCACATTGATTTGGTACTTCCTGTATGTAGCTCCACATTGATCTGGTACTTCCTGTATATAGCTCCACATTGATCTGGTACTGGTGCTTCCTGTATATAGCTCCACATTGATTTGGTACTTCCTGTATGTAGCTCCACATTGATCTGGTACTTCCTGTATATAGCTCCACATTGATTTGGTACTTCCTGTATGTAGCTCCACATTGATCTGGTACTTCCTGTATATAGCTCCACATTGATCTGGTACTGGTGCTTCCTGTATATAGCTCCACATTGATTTGGTACTTCCTGTATGTAGCTCCACATTGATCTGGTACTTCCTGTATGTAGCTCCACATTGATTTGGTGCTTCCTGTATAAAGCTCCACATTGATTTGGTACTGGTACTCCCTGTATATAGCTCCACGTTGATCGGTACTCCCTGTATATAGCTCCACATTGATCTGGTACTGGTACTCCCTGTATATAGCTCCACATTGATCTGGTACTCCCTGTATATAGCTCCACATTGATCTGGTACTCCCTGTATATAGCTCCACATTCATCTGGTACTGGTACTCCCTGTATATAGCTCCACATTGATCTGGTACTCCCTGTATATAGCTCCACATTCATCTGTTATTCCCTGTATATAGCCCCACATTGATTGGTTTGGTGCTTCTGTATATAGCTCCACATTGATTTGGTACTTCCTTTATGTAGCTCCACATTGATCTGGTACTTCCTGTATATAGCTCCACATTGATTTGGTACTTCCTGTATGTAGCTCCACATTGATCTGGTACTTCCTGTATATAGCTCCACATTGATTTGGTACTTCCTGTATGTAGCTCCACATTGATCTGGTACTTCCTGTATATAGCTCCACATTGATTTGGTACTTCCTGTATGTAGCTCCACATTGATCTGGTACTTCCTGTATATAGCTCCATATTGATTTGGTACTTCCTGTATGTAGCTCCACATTGATCTGGTACTTCCTGTATATAGCTCCACATTGATCTGGTACTTCCTGTGTGTAGCTCCACATTGATCTGGTACTTCCTGTATATAGCTCCACATTGATTTGGTACTTCCTGTATGTAGATCCACATTGATCTGGTACTTCCTGTATATAGCTCCACATTGATTTGGTACTTCCTGTATGTAGCTCCACATTGATCTGGTACTTCCTGTATATAGCTCCACATTGATCTGGTACTGGTGCTTCCTGTGTATAGCTCCACATTGATTTGGTACTTCCTGTATGTAGCTCCACATTGATCTGGTACTTCCTTTATATAGCTCCACATTGATTTGGTACTTCCTGTATGTAGCTCCACATTGATCTGGTACTTCCTGTATATAGCTCCACATTGATTTGGTACTTCCTGTATGTAGCTCCACATTGATCTGGTACTTCCTGTATATAGCTCCACATTGATTTGGTACTTCCTGTATGTAGCTCCACATTGATCTGGTACTTCCTGTATATAGCTCCACATTGATTTGGTACTTCCTGTATGTAGCTCCACATTGATCTGGTACTTCCTGTATATAGCCCCACATTGATTTGGTGCTTCCTGTATATAGCTCCACATTGATTTGGTACTTCCTTTATGTAGCTCCACATTGATCTGGTACTTCCTGTATATAGCTCCACATTGATCTGGTACTGGTACTCCCTGTATGTATCTCCACATTGATCTGGTATTCCCTGTTAAAAGCTCTATATTGATCTATTACTGGTACTCCCTGTATATAGCTCCACATTGATCTGGTACTGGTACTCCCTGTATATAGCTCCACATTGATCTGGTACTCCCTGTATATAGCTCCACATTCATCTGTTATTCCCTGTATATAGCTCCACATTGATCTGGTACTCCCTGTATATAGCTCCACATTCATCTGGTACTCCCTGTATATAGCTCCACATTGATCTGGTACTGGTGCTTCCTGTATATAACTCCACATTGATTTGGTACTTCCTGTATGTAGCTCCACATTGATCTGGTACTTCCTGTATATAGCTCCACATTGATCTGGTACTGGTGCTTCCTGTATATAGCTCCACATTGATTTGGTACTTCCTGTATGTAGCTCCACATTGATCTGGTACTTCCTGTATATAGCTCCACATTGATTTGGTACTTCCTGTATGTAGCTCCACATTGATCTGGTACTTCCTGTATATAGCTCCACATTGATCTGGTACTGGTGCTTCCTGTGTATAGCTCCACATTGATTTGGTACTTCCTGTATGTAGCTCCACATTGATCTGGTACTTCCTGTATATAGCTCCACATTGATCTGGTACTTCCTGTATATAGCTCCACATTGATCTGGTACTGGTACTCCATCTATTTAGCTCCACATTGATCTGGTACTCCCTATATATAGCTCCACATTGCTCTGGTACTGATACTCCCTGTATATAGCTCCACGTTGATCGGTACTCCCTGTCTATAGCTCCACATTGATCTGGTACTGGTACTCCCTGTATATAGCTCCACATTGATCTGGTACTGGTACTCCCTGTATATAGCTCCACATTGATCTGGTACTCCCTGTATATAGCTCCACATTCATCTGGTACTGGTACTCCCTGTATATAGCTCCACATTGATCTGGTACTCCCTGTATATAGCTCCACATTCATCTGGTACTCCCTGTATATAGCTCCACATTGATCTGGTACTTCCTGTATATAGCTCCACATTGATCTGGTACTTCCTGTATATAGCTCCACGTTGATTTGGTACTTCCTGTATGTAGCTCCACATTGATCTGGTACTTCCTGTATATAGCTCCACATTGATCTGGTACTGGTGCTTCCTGTATATAGCTCCACATTGATTTGGTACTTCCTTTATGTAGCTCCACATTGATCTGGTACTTCCTGTATATAGCTCCACATTGATCTGGTACTGGTACTCCATCTATTTAGCTCCACATTGATCTGGTACTCCCTATATATAGCTCCACATTGATCTGGTACTGGTACTCCCTGTATATAGCTCCACGTTGATCGGTACTCCCTGTCTATAGCTCCACATTGATCTGGTATTCCCTGTTAAAAGCTCTATATTGATCTATTACTGGTACTCCCTGTATATAGCTCCACATTCATCTGGTACTCCCTGTATATAGCTCCACATTTATCTGGTACTCCCTGTATATAGCTCCACATTCATCTGGTACTCCCTGTATATAGCTCCACATTGATCTGGTACTCCCTGTATATAGCTCCACATTCATCTGGTACTCCCTGTATATAGCTCCACATTGATCTGGTACTGGTACTCCCTGTATATAGCTCCACATTGATCTGGTACTCCCTATATATAGCTCCACATTGATCTGGTACTGGTGCTTCCTGTATATAGCTCCACATTGATTTGGTACTTCCTGTATGTAGCTCCACATTGATCTGGTACTTCCTGTATATAGCTCCACATTGATTTGGTACTTCCTGTATGTAGCTCCACATTGATCTGGTACTTCCTGTATATAGTTCCACATTGATTTGGTACTTCCTGTATGTAGTTCCACATTGATCTGGTACTTCCTGTATATAGCTCCACATTCATTTGGTACTTCCTGTATGTAGCTCCACATTGATCTGGTACTTCCTGTATATAGCTCCACATTGATCTGGTACTGGTGCTTCCTGTGTATAGCTCCACATTGATTTGGTACTTCCTGTATGTAGCTCCACATTGATCTGGTACTTCCTGTATATAGCCCCACATTGATTTGGTGCTTCCTGTATATAACTCCACATTGATCTGGTACTTCCTGTATATAGCTCCACATTGATTTGGTACTTCCTGTATGTAGCTCCACATTGATCTGGTACTTCCTGTATATAGCTCCACATTGATCTGGTACTGGTGCTTCCTGTATATAGCTCCACATTGATTTGGTACTTCCTGTATGTAGCTCCACATTGATCTGGTACTTCCTGTATATAGCTCCACATTGATTTGGTACTTCCTGTATGTAGCTCCACATTGATCTGGTACTTCCTGTATATAGCTCCACATTGATTTGGTACTTCCTGTATGTAGCTCCACATTGATCTGGTACTTCCTGTATATAGCTCCACATTGATTTGGTACTTCCTGTATGTAGCTCCACATTGATCTGGTACTTCCTGTATATAGCTCCACATTGATTTGGTACTTCCTGTATGTAGCTCCACATTGATCTGGTACTTCCTGTATATAGCTCCACATTGATTTGGTGCTTCCTGTATATAGCTCCACATTGATTTGGTACTGGTACTCCATCTATTTAGCTCCACATTGATCTGGTACTCCCTATATATAGCTCCACATTGATCTGGTACTGGTACTCCTGTATATAGCTCCACATTGATCTGGTATTCCCTGTTAAAAGCTCTATATTGATCTATTACTGGTACTCCTGTATATAGCTCCACATTGATCTGGTACTGGTACTCCCTGTATATAGCTCCACATTGATCTGGTACTCCCTGTATATAGCTCCACATTCATCTGTTATTCCCTGTATATAGCTCCACATTGATCTGGTACTCCCTGTATATAGCTCCACATTCATCTGGTACTCCC
Organism: Oncorhynchus tshawytscha; assembly: GCF_018296145.1. Taxonomy (NCBI): domain Eukaryota; kingdom Metazoa; phylum Chordata; class Actinopteri; order Salmoniformes; family Salmonidae; genus Oncorhynchus; species Oncorhynchus tshawytscha. The sequence goes on along the minus strand of NC_056439.1, from coordinate 55,495,599 downwards.
TGTATATAGCTCCACATTGATCTGGTACTGGTGCTTCCTGTATATAGCTCCACATTGATTTGGTACTTCCTGTATGTAGCTCCACATTGATCTGGTACTCCCTATATATAGCTCCACATTGATCTGGTACTGGTACTCCCTGTATATAGCTCCACGTTGATCGGCACTCCCTGTCTATAGCTCCACATTGATCTGGTATTCCCTGTTAAAAGCTCTATATTGATCTATTACTGGTACTCCCTGTATATAGCTCCACATTCATCTGGTACTCCCTGTATATAGCTCCACATTTATCTGGTACTCCCTGTATATAGCTCCACATTCATCTGGTACTCCTGTATATAGCTCCACATTGATCTGGTACTCCCTGTATATAGCTCCACATTCATCTGGTACTCCCTGTATATAGCTCCACATTGATCTGGTACTGGTACTCCCTGTATATAGCTCCACATTGATCTGGTACTCCCTATATATAGCTCCACATTGATCTGGTACTGGTGCTTCCTGTATATAGCTCCACATTGATTTAGTACTTCCTGTATGTAGCTCCACATTGATCTGGTACTTCCTGTATATAGCTCCACATTGATTTGGTACTTCCTGTATGTAGCTCCACATTGATCTGGTACTTCCTGTATATAGTTCCACATTGATTTGGTACTTCCTGTTTGTAGTTCCACATTGATCTGGTACTTCCTGTATATAGCTCCACATTCATTTGGTACTTCCTGTATGTAGCTCCACATTGATCTGGTACTTCCTGTATATAGCTCCACATTGATCTGGTACTGGTGCTTCCTGTGTATAGCTCCACATTGATTTGGTACTTCCTGTATGTAGCTCCACATTGATCTGGTACTTCCTGTATATAGCCCCACATTGATTTGGTGCTTCCTGTATATAGCTCCATATTGATTTGGTACTTCCTGTATGTAGCTCCACATTGATCTGGTACTTCCTAAATAAAGCTCCACATTGATCTGGTACTTCCTGTGTGTAGCTCCACATTGATCTGGTACTTCCTGTATATAGCTCCACATTGATTTGGTACTTCCTGTATGTAGCTCCACATTGATCTGGTACTTCCTGTATATAGCTCCACATTGATTTGGTACTTCCTGTATGTAGCTCCACATTGATCTGGTACTTCCTGTATATAGCTCCACATTGATCTGGTACTGGTGCTTCCTGTGTATAGCTCCACATTGATTTGGTACTTCCTGTATGTAGCTCCACATTGATCTGGTACTTCCTGTATATAGCTCCACATTGATTTGGTACTTCCTGTATGTAGCTCCACATTGATCTGGTACTTCCTTTATATAGCTCCACATTGATTTGGTACTTCCTGTATGTAGCTCCACATTGATCTGGTACTTCCTGTATATAGCTCCACATTGATTTGGTACTTCCTGTATGTAGCTCCACATTGATCTGGTACTTCCTGTATATAGCTCCACATTGATATGGTACTGGTGCTTCCTGTTTATAGCTCCACATTGATTTGGTACTTCCTGTATATAGCTCCACATTGATTTGGTGCTTCCTGTATATAGCTCCACATTGATTTGGTACTTCCTTTATGTAGCTCCACATTGATCTGGTACTTCCTGTATATAGCTCCACATTGATCTGGTACTGGTACTCCATCTATTTAGCTCCACATTGATCTGGTACTCCCTATATATAGCTCCACATTGATCTGGTACTGGTACTCCCTGTATATAGCTCCACGTTGATCGGTACTCCCTGTCTATAGCTCCACATTGATCTGGTATTCCCTGTTAAAAGCTCTATATTGATCTATTACTGGTCTCCTGTATATAGCTCCACATTGATTTGGTGCTTCCTGTATAAAGCTCCACATTGATTTGGTACTGGTACTCCCTGTATATAGCTCCACGTTGATCGGTACTCCCTGTATATAGCTCCACATTGATCTGGTACTGGTACTCCCTGTATATAGCTCCACATTGATCTGGTACTCCCTGTATATAGCTCCACATTGATCTGGTACTCCCTGTATATAGCTCCACATTGATCTGGTACTCCCTGTATATAGCTCCACATTGATCTGGTACTCCCTGTATATAGCTCCACATTGATCTGGTACTCCCTGTATATAGCTTCACATTGATCTGGTACTCCCTGTATAGAGCTCCACATTGATCATCTGGTACTGGTGCTTCCTGTATATAGCTCCACATTGATTTGGTACTTCCTGTATGTAGCTCCACATTGATCTGGTACTTCCTGTATATAGCTCCACATTGATCTGGTACTTCCTGTATATAGCTCCACGTTGATTTGGTACTTCCTGTATGTAGCTCCACATTGATCTGGTACTTCCTGTATATAGCTCCACATTGATTTGGTACTTCCTGTATGTAGCTCCACATTGATCTGGTACTTCCTGTATATAGCTCCACATTGATCTGGTACTGGTGCTTCCTGTGTATAGCTCCACATTGATTTGGTACTTCCTGTATGTAGCTCCACATTGATCTGGTACTTCCTGTATGTAGCTCCACATTGATCTGGTACTTCCTGTATATAGCTCCACATTGATCTGGTACTGGTACTCCATCTATTTAGCTCCACATTGATCTGGTACTCCCTATATATAGCTCCACATTGCTCTGGTACTGATACTCCCTGTATATAGCTCCACGTTGATCGGTACTCCCTGTCAATAGCTCCACATTGATCTGGTACTGGTACTCCCTGTATATAGCTCCACATTGATCTGGTACTGGTACTCCCTGTATATAGCTCCACATTGATCTGGTACTCCCTGTATATAGCTCCACATTCATCTGGTACTGGTACTCCCTGTATATAGCTCCACATTGATCTGGTACTCCCTGTATATAGCTCCACATTCATCTGGTACTCCCTGTATATAGCTCCACATTGATCTGGTACTTCCTGTATATAGCTCCACGTTGATTTGGTACTTCCTGTATGTAGCTCCACATTGATCTGGTACTTCCTGTATATAGCTCCACATTGATCTGGTACTGGTGCTTCCTGTATATAGCTCCACATTGATTTGGTACTTCCTGTTTGTAGCTCCACATTGATCTGGTACTTCCTGTATATAGCTCCACATTGATTTGGTGCTTCCTGTATATAGCTCCACATTGATTTGGTACTTCCTTTATGTAGCTCCACATTGATCTGGTACTTCCTGTATATAGCTCCACATTGATCTGGTACTGGTACTCCATCTATTTAGCTCCACATTGATCTGGTACTCCCTATATATAGCTCCACATTGATCTGGTACTGGTACTCCCTGTATATAGCTCCACGTTGATCGGTACTCCCTGTCTATAGCTCCACATTGATCTGGTATTCCCTGTTAAAAGCTCTATATTGATCTATTACTGGTACTCCCTGTATATAGCTCCACATTCATCTGGTACTCCCTGTATATAGCTCCACATTGATCTGGTACTCCCTGTATATAGCTCCACATTCATCTGGTACTCCCTGTATATAGCTCCACATTCATCTGGTACTCCCTGTATATAGCTCCACATTGATCTGGTACTGGTGCTCCCTGTATATAGCTCCACATTGATCTGGTACTCCCTATATATAGCTCCACATTGATCTGGTACTGGTACTCCCTGTATATAGCTCCACGTTGATCTGGTACTTCCTGTATGTAGCTCCACATTGATCTGGTACTTCCTGTATATAGCTCCACATTGATCTGGTACTGGTGCTTCCTGTATATAGCTCCACATTGATTTGGTACTTCCTGTATGTATCTCCACATTGATCTGGTACTTCCTGTATGTAGCTCCACATTGATCTGGTACTTCCTGTATATAGCTCCACGTTGATTTGGTACTTCCTGTATGTAGCTCCACATTGATCTGGTACTTCCTGTATATAGCTCCACATTGATCTGGTACTGGTGCTTCCTGTATGTAGCTCCACATTGATTTGGTACTGGTACTCCCTGTATATAGCTCCACGTTGATCGGTACTCCCTGTCTATAGCTCCACATTGATCTGGTATTCCCTGTTAAAAGCTCTATATTGATCTATTACTGGTACTGCCTGTATATAGCTCCACATTGATCTGGTACTGGTACTCCCTGTATATAGCTCCACATTGATCTGGTACTCCCTGTATATAGCTCCACATTCATCTGGTACTTCCTGTATATAGCTCCACATTGATTTGGTACTTCCTGTATGTAGCTCCACATTGATCTGGTACTTCCTGTATATAGCTCCACATTGATATGGTGCTTCCTGTATATAGCTCCACATTGATCTGGTACTGGTGCTTCCTGTATATAGCTCCACATTGATTTGGTACTTCCTGTATGTAGCTCCACATTGATCTGGTACTTCCTGTATATAGCTCCACATTGATTTGGTACTTCCTGTATGTAGCTCCACATTGATCTGGTACTTCCTGTATATAGCTCCACATTGATCTGGTACTGGTGCTTCCTGTGTATAGCTCCACATTGATTTGGTACTTCCTGTATGTAGCTCCACATTGATCTGGTACTTCCTGTATATAGCTCCACATTGATTTGGTGCTTCCTGTATATAGCTCCACATTGATTTGGTACTTCCTTTATGTAGCTCCACATTGATCTGGTACTTCCTGTATATAGCTCCACATTGATTTGGTACTTCCTGTATGTAGCTCCACATTGATCTGGTACTTCCAGTATATAGCTCCACATTGATTTGGTACTTCCTGTATGTAGCTCCACATTGATCTGGTACTTCCTGTATATAGCTCCACATTGATTTGGTACTTCCTGTATGTAGCTCCACATTGATCTGGTACTTCCTGTATATAGCTCCACAATGATCTGGTACTTCCTGTATATAGCTCCACATTGATTTGGTACTTCCTGTATGTAGCTCCATATTGATCTGGTACTACCTGTATATAGCTCCACATTGATCTGGTACTGGTGCTTCCTGTGTATAGCTCCACATTGATCTGGTACTTCCTGTATATAGCTCCACATTGATTTGGTACTTCCTGTATGTAGCTCCACATTGATCTGGTACTTCCTGTATGTAGCTCCACATTGATTTGGCACTTCCTGTATGTAGCTCCACAATGATCTGGTACTTCCTGTATGTACAGTGCCTTGCGAAAGTATTCGGCCCCCTTGAACTTTGCGACCTTTTGCCACATTTCAGGCTTCAAACATAAAGCTATAAAACTGTATTTTTTTGTGAAGAATCAACAACAAGTGGGACACAATCATGAAGTGGAACGACATTTATTGGATATTTCAAACTTTTTTAACAAATCAAATTGGCCATTCTAACACCTGGATATGTTTATGTGTGAACCATCCCATTGTAGATTTTGCTTTATGTTTTGGATCATTGTCTTGTTGGAAGACAAATCTCCGTCCCAGTCTCAGGTCTTTTGCAGACTCCATCAGGTTTTCTTCCAGAATGGTCCTGTATTTGGTTCCATTCATCTTCCCATCAATTTTAACCATCTTCCCTGTTCCTGCTGAAGAAAAGCAGGCCCAAACCATGATGCTGCCACCACCATGTTTGACAGTGGGGATGGTGTGTTCAGGGTGATGAGCTGTGTTGCTTTTACGGCAAACATAACGTTTTGCATTGTTGCCAAAAAGTTCAATTTTGGTTTCATCTGACCAGAGCACCTTCTTCCACATGTTTGGTGTGTCTCCCAGGTGGCTTGTGGCAAACTTTAAACAACACTTTTTACAGATATCTTTAAGAAATGGCTTTCTTCTTGCCACTCTTCCATAAAGGCCAGATTTGTGCAATATACGACTGATTGTTGTCCTATAGACAGAGTCTCCCACCTCAGCTGTAGATCTCTGCAGTTCATCCAGAGTGATCATGGGCCTCTTGGCTGCATCTCTGATCAGTCTTCTCCTTGTATGAGCTGAAAGTTTAGAGGGACGGCCAGGTCTTGGTAGATTTGCAGTGGTCTGATACTCCTTCCATTTCAATATTATCGCTTGCACAGTGCTCCTTGGGATGTTTAAAGCTTGGGAAATCTTTTTGTATCCAAATCCGGCTTTAAACTTCTTCACAACAGTATCTCGGACCTGCCTGGTGTGTTCCTTGTTCTTCATGATGCTCTCTGCGCTTTTAACGGACCTCTGAGACTATCACAGTGCAGGTGCATTTATACGGAGACTTGATTACACACAGGTGGATTGTATTTATCATCATTAGTCATTTAGGTCAACATTGGATCATTCAGAGATCCTCACTGAACTTCTGGAGAGAGTTTGCTGCACTGAAAGTAAAGGGGCTGAATAATTTTGCACGCCCAATTTTTCAGTTTTTGATTTGTTAAAAAAGTTTGAAATATCCAATAAATGTCGTTCCACTTCACGATTGTGTCCCACTTGTTGTTGATTCTTCACTAAAAAATACAGTTTTATATCTTTATGTTTGAAGCCTGAAATGTGGCAAAAGGTCGCAAAGTTCAAGGGGGCCGAATACTTTCGCAAGGCACTGTAATTCGAGTCCACTTGTGGTAAAATAAATTGATTGGACATGATTTGGAAAGGCACACACCTGTCTATATAAGGTCCCACAGTTGACAGTCCATGTCAGAGCAAAAAACCAAGCCATGAGGTCGAAGGAATTGTCCATTGAGCTCCGAGACAGGATTGTGTTGAGGCACACATCTGGAGAAGGGTACCAAAACATTTCTGCAGTATTGAATAGATCAGGATGAACCTCTATGGTTGAACCTGCTGTACAGACTGACATGATGAACCTCTATGGTTGAACCTGCTATACAGACTGACAGGATGATCAGGATGAACCTCTATGCTTGAACCTGCTATACAGACTGACAGGATGAACCTCTACGGGTGAACCTGCTATACAGACTGACAGGAGGAACCTCTATGCTTGAACCTGCTATACAGACTGACAGGATGAACCTCTATGGTTCAACCTGCTATACAGACTGACAGGATGATCAGGATGAACCTCTATGCTTGAACCTGCTATACAGACTGACAGGATGAACCTCTACGGGTGAACCTGCTATACAGACTGACAGGAGGAACCTCTATGCTTGAACCTGCTATACAGACTGACAGGATGAACCTCTACGGTTGAACCTGCTATACAGACTGACAGGATGAACCTCTATGGTTGAACCTGCTGTACAGACTGACATGATAAACCTCTATGGTTGAACCTGCTGTATAGACTGACAGGATGGACCTCTATGGTTGAACCTGCTATACAGACTGACAGGATGATCAGGATGAACCTCTACGGTTGAACCTGCTGCACAGACCGACAGGATGAACCTCTATGGTTGAACCTGCTATACAGACTGACAGGATGAACCTCTATGGTTGAACCTGCTGTACAGACTGACAGGATGAACCTCTATGGTTGAACCTGCTATACAGACTGACAGGATGAACTTCTATGGTTGAACCTGCTGTACAGACTGACTGGATGATCAGGATGAACCTCTATGGTTGAACCTGCTGTACAGACTGACAGGATGAACCTCTATGGTTGAACCTGCTATACAGACTGACAAGATGAACCTCTATGGTTGAACCTGCTGTACAGACTGACATGATAAACCTCTATGGTTGAACCTGCTGTACAGACTGACAGGATGGACCTCTATGGTTGAACCTGCTATACAGACTGACAGGATGAACCTCTATGGTTGAACCTGCTATACAGACTGACAGGATGATCAGGATGAATCTCTACAGTTGAACCTGCTGTACAGACTGACAGGATGAACCTCTATGGTTGAACCTGCTGTACAGACTGACAGGATGAACCTCTATGGTTGAACCTGCTATACATACTGACAGGATGAACCTCTATGCTTGAACCTGCTATACAGACTGACAGGATGAACCTCTACGTTTGAACCTGCTATACAGACTGACAGGATGAACCTCTATGCTTGAACCTGCTATACAGACTGACAGGATGAACCTCTACGGTTGAACCTGCTATACAGACTGACAGGATGAACCTCTATGGTTGAACCTGCTGTACAGACTGACATGATAAACCTCTATGGTTGAACCTGCTGTACAGACTGACATGATAAACCTCTATGGTTGAACCTGCTGTACAGACTGACAGGATGAACCTCTATGGTTGAACCTGCTATACAGACTGACAGGATGAACCTCTATGGTTGAACCTGCTATACAGACTGACAGGATGAACCTCTATGGTTGAACCTGCTATAAAGACTGACAGGATGAACCTCTATGGTTGAACCTGCTGTACAGACTGACAGGATGAACCTCTATGGTTGAACCTGCTATACAGACTGACAGGATGATCAGGATGAACCTCTACGGTTGAACCTGCTGTACAGACTGACAGGATGAACCTCTATGGTTGAACCTGCTATACAGACTGACAGGATGATCCTCTACGGTTGAACCTGCTGTACAGACTGACAGGATGAACCTCTATGGTTGAACCTGCTGTACAGACTGACAGGATGAACCTCTATGGTTGAACCTGCTATACAGACTGACAGGATGATCAGGATGAATCTCTACGGTTGAACCTGCTGTACAGACTGACAGGATGAACCTCTATGGTTGAACCTGCTGTACAGACTGACAGGATGAACCTCTATGGTTGAACCTGCTATACAGACTGACAGGATGAACCTCTATGGTTGAACCTGCTATACAGACTGACAGGATGAACCTCTATGCTTGAACCTGCTATACAGACTGACAGGATGAACCTCTACGGTTGAACCTGCTATACAGACTGACAGGATGAACCTCTATGGTTGAACCTGCTGTACAGACTGACTGGATGATCAGGATGAACCTCTATGGTTGAACCTGCTGTACAGACTGACAGGATGAACCTCTATGGTTGAACCTGCTATACAGACTGACAGGATGAACCTCTATGGTTGAACCTGCTATTCAGACTGACAGGATGAACCTCTATGGTTGAACCTGCTGTACAGACTGACAGGATGACAGTTGGCAGGAGGCCATGTTCTAGTCTTCACACTTTCGCTATGGGATTTCACTCATTTGATGATGTTATATCCTACCACATGCTTATTGAAATTGGGACAATCAGAACTGGAGACTAGATTGCCTTTTTAAAGATGATTATTTTTTATTTTATCAATTAATTTATATTGAAAGCAAGCTTCTCTTAATTGTGCACTTAACAGTTTTCATAATGTTACTGCATGCAACAGAAACACAGGGGCTAGTCAGGCTTGTTCGCACACCTGCCTGAGTGAGCTATCTCTCCTCTCCCTCCTCCCTCCCTCTCTCCTCTCCCTCCTCCCTTTCCCTCCCTCTCTCCTCTCCCTCCTCCCTTTCCATCCCTCTCTCCCCTCCCTCCTCCCTTTCCCTCCCTCTCTCCCCTCTCTCTCCTCCCTTTCCCTCCCTCTCTCCCCTCTCTCTCTCCTCCCTTTCCCTCCCTCTCTCCCCTCTCTCCTCTCCCTCCTCCCTTTCCCTCCCTCCTC